>NC_074666.1:84171067-84208567 GCF_029448725.1 Salvelinus fontinalis | reverse complement strand
ACATGTATATTTCCTTTTTTCTCTGAGACATTGATTTCTAAGTAGCTTTTTTTCATCCTACAGTTCCTGGGTCAGTCTCAGTGTAGTGATTCTCATGGTGTCCTAAGTCCTGGCCCCTGGATTAATGCATTGTGTCGTGTTGCGTTGTGTGCTGCTGTCTTGCTCTCCGTGTGACTGTGTGTCTGTGACAGAGAGCAGGGCAGAGCCTGGTAATGCAATATCATGTAATGGGTTCTAGCTCTGCTCTGACCTGGTTGGAGTTGTGCTCTCTGTGGTATCGGTCCATTTCGTTTCCCCCCTCTGAATGAGACGTAGGCTACAGCCCGGCCCTAACTGCAGTGCAACCGGGCACATCGTCCCCGCCGTCGCCCACGCCTCCCGGCCCCCGACCCTTCCCAGCCAGCTGCTCCTGAGTGTACCCACTCTGCTCTGACCCCCCCCCCCCCCCCTCCCCAGGCATAGTTGCACCGCTGTACCTGCAGTCCTAGGAGAACATTAGGGAAACTGCGAGAGTTGTTGGACCCGGTGTAACACATAAAATCCTCCCCCGCCCTTTCTCCCTCCCCCCCGAATCCCTCTGTGTTTCTTCCATGAGGCTGATGATTCTATTCAGGAGGCTGGTAGAACAGTAGAAAAGGGCTGATAGAACTCACCGAGGGTGAAGTGCTGTACAATGCTGCATCTGTTCAACCTCTGGTGGTTCGACCCCAGCAGACAGCCAGACATTTACCCAGACAGAACATCTAACAGAGAGAGGTGTGAATTCATCAGTGAGGGGAGATTGTGATCACACAAACCCCGGGCCCCCCTCCCACTCCAAGCGCTCATTATCACAATCAAGTCTACGGTTTGTTCGTTTAGCATAATCAAAATTGTGCCAAGCCGCTGTGGCTTTGTGCTTTTGGTGTGTGTGTGAATTGGTGGGTGGGCGTATTGAGATGCATTGTGGTGGAGCGTTTAAGGAGATACAGTGGTATAGATGACCACATGGTTCCGGACCCAGATCACACCTTAGAATATTGTGTTTGTGCTTGGAGACAGCTGGCTTAGTATCCGTCTCGACCCAGGCATCATGCCAGACGATCAGTCAGTTCAACCCATTGACCACCCCTCTCCCTCTCTTCAGATGAATCAGCAGAGGGAGTCAGAGGTCATGACAGAGATAATCATTAGGGGTTGGGTCAAGACAAACAGAGAAGGACATTCTGTAACAGAAAGAATTGTATTGGTAAAACAGGATTTTGAAGTTAGTAAATGTCGTGGCTGTGCTAGTCCTATAGACATTGCAGAGTGAACCTGGGCTTTATAGAGGTGTCTCTTTCTCTGTGTGTGTGTGTGTGTGTGTGTGTGTGTGTGTGTGTGTGTGTGTGTGTGTGTGTGTGTGTGTGTGTGTGTGTGTGTGTGTGTGTGTGTGTGTGTGTGTGTGTGTGTGTGTGTGTCCGAAACCCCCAACCATTTAGTCCTGCTGTAGTCCAGTCCAGACTAACCCCATAATCCTCTTTGTCTCGGGAGACCACCGGGCGGGGCCGGTCTGATCAGGTTTAGTCTGGATTAGGTGAAATTTACTGACATATGTTATCTAGGGGTCAAAGGTTATGGACGATTGACTGGGCTGTGGCACTCCAGTGTTATGTCATCTTCTTTATCACACTGTATCTGTATCATGGTAGTGTGTTCCTTGTTAAAGGAGAACATACTGCCACATAGTTACATGTCCTGTATCTGTCTGTAGCCTTCAGCTCTGTTACCGTGTCCCTCTGTCTGTCCAGTCCCCCGGGGAGACACAGTCTAAGATTACACAGGATGAGGACTTAATCTACCGCGTGTGTCCCTCCCAATGACCCCCAAGCTCATTCTCCATCTCTTTATTCCATCGTATTCCCTCGCTCCCTTGGTAGGTGGCAGGATTTGACGCTTGCGAACACTCCAGTGGCTTTCAATTGGGATTTTATCTCCCTTTGAAATCTGCAAAGGCCTCCGTGGCTGCACAGGAGAGTGGGAGAATAGAGAGAGGGAGAGCGAGAGATGGAGAAGGAAAGGAGAGAGATGAAGCATTTTGTAGTTGGTGGTTCCACTCTCTACCTCTGGAACCTGAGGGGACAGCTCACTATATCATTCAGCTGTTTGTTATTTTGTCTAAACCAGGAGTGGGCTGCCGAAGGGACAAAGTGTCTATATACCTCCCCCACTGCCTGAAGGTGAATCCCATGCATCACTCGGAGCGTGTGTGTCTCTCCCTCTCTCGTACTCTCTCTCACTCCCTCGTTCTCTCTCTCTCCCTCACCCCCCCTCTCTCTCTCTCATCTCTCCCTCTCCCCTTTCTCTGTCTCTCACTCTCCCGCTCTCTCTCTCTCCCTCTCCCCTTTCTCTGTCTCTCTCTCACTCTCCCGCTCTCTCTCTCTCCCTCTCTTTCTCCCTCTCTCCCTCTCCCCCTCTCTCTCTCTGTATTCATCTGAGAGTGTGTGAGCATGTGTGATGTGTGTACGCTTGAGGTTTATTCCTCGGCTATCAGGTGTCGGGGGCCATTGTTCAAGCTGACTGAACTGAACCCGACTGAATTCCTGTGATTCACGTTTCTACTCCAGCCGTGTTAAAGCAAACACATCCCATGTGGTGTTCTATGTTTGACTAGACTTAAGAACCATTAGGCAGTCGGTTATTTCTGTCTCTTGTGTGTGTCTCTCTCTCTCTCTTTTTCTCTCACTCTTTTTCTTTTCCCACCCTCTTATCTCTCTACATATCCACTCCGCTGTGTCCTTAAACAGTTCCTAAAGTTATTCTCTGCGTTCCGTTGTTGATACAGACCGTGGCTATACGGCTGATAGGAGTTAATGGAGTTCTTTGGTTTAATACAGAAGTGAGTGTTTATCAGTGGTCTCTGGGGCTTTGCTGAGGGGAAATGGGTTTGAAACTCCTGGTGCTTCTCTTCCTCTGGCGAGTCACACTGATCCGTGCCTCTGCTTTTTCTGCGCCGGCTCATAAAACCCAGGGGAAAGGTTACTGCAAATGCCGCTCAGTGTTGGGCTGATGAGCAAGGCTCTCTCTCCCTTCACCCCCCCCCCCCCGTCCTGCACCCCATCTCCCCAGGTACATGGCCCTCTCTCCCTTCACCCCCCCCCCCCCCCCGTCCTGCACCCCATCTCCCCAGGTACATGGCACTCTCTCCCTTCACCCCCCCCGTCCCCGTCCTGCACCCCATCTCCCCAGGTACATGGCATTCTCTCCCTTCACCCCCCCCCCCCCCCCGTCCTGCACCCCATCTCCCCAGGTACATGGCACTCTCTCCCTTCACCCCCCCCCATCTCCCCAGGTACATGGCTCTCTTTCCCTTCACCCCCCCCCCCACCGTCCTGCACCCCATCTCCCCAGGTACATGGCTCTCTCTCCCTTCAACCCCCCCGCCCCCGTCCTGCACCCCATCTCCCCAGGTACATGCCCCCCCCATCCTGCACCCCATCTCCCCTGGTACATGGCCCTCTCTCCCTATATTGTGCCCCAACCCTCATAGCCCTTCCTGAACCTGTGAGATGCCTGTTTCCTGTAAGATATCCATCCATAATATATTCCTCACTCATGGCATCATCTCCAAAGCCCTCTAACGGATTTACTAGGGTTTCATCACCACTGCTTTTCACTGTCATATTACCTAGAAGAGAAACTGTTTCTCTCGCCTTTTGATCTTTTTTTTCTCTTCAGATTCTTTTAACCAAGCAGTGATGCTTAACCTAAAGCAGAAAACCCTTTACGGTGGGTTAATGTAGTGTTAGCGGGAGAGAGAGAGAGGTATCTGAGCAGGTGAATGAGAGGCATCAGGGTGCCAGGAGACTGTGCACTTTTCTGCTGCTCAAGTGATTGGGTATCTGTCCTTATCGCCACGCCGACAGGTGGCTGAAGCCCACTCTACTCCTTTTGAAAGGATGCACAATTACATAGCTGCTGCCGCGGCGACCACAGCTCGCCCATTACCCCCCACTCCATTCACAGCTCAGGAGTCCTGTTACGGCCCCCACTGCACCAAACATCTGCACAGACCCCGATAAGAATCCTGCTGCCCCTATGTCTGTCTGTCTGTCTCCCACTCTGAGACCAGGCAGGGGAAAGAAAGGCCCTAAACTGGAGTGGAAGAGCTGAGAAGGACTACATGGTCTTTCATTGATTGCTTTTCAAATGTAATGGTTTATGTGTAGTCTTTATAGTGCGTCTCAAAACCATATGGGCATCTGAAGGCAGCCCGTGAAGGCTTTGGGCGGTGATTCTTCTGCCGTGCGTGTGCGCGTGCGTGTTTTTTGGGCTGTATAAATCCATAAAGCAAGATGACGGTCCAGCCTAGCCTGGGTGTGTGTAGTCTGGTGGAATGTCTCACATGTACAATCCTCCTTCTGTGTCATCGCCTATCTTTGTAATTACACACGAGGAATGAGAGGAGAGGTAGCCAAGCCAACGCTTTGAGGAAGGGGAGAAAAGACAACAGAGATCAGAAAGCCTCCTCACAAAGACATGCCAATTTGCAGCTTGCAGCTGTTTCTCTTCTGAGAGCGAATATGTGGATGGCCTGTTTTCTCTCCCCTCACCCAGACAGCTAGGGATTGTTTCTAGGACATCTCTCGCTAGCCGGGGCTGGCTGCTGATTGGGAGGCTGGTGTTTTGGCAGGGGGCGAGGCTGACACTTCTGTTGTCTTCACTTCTACAGCATTGTCTGTCTGTCAGCTGGGCTGAGCGCTGTTGTTGTGAGCCGTGAACAGGTGTTCAGACACCAACGTGATAAGGGAGAAGCGTAGAAATAGAGAGAGACAGAAGATGTCTACACAACCACCTCCACTGCTGGGCTGGCAGCTGTCCTGTACTGTGTCAAGACAGGCTTTACTGTAGTGTGGAAGAAACCGGTTCGCTCAGGAACTGATAGCATATGTGTAACTATGTGTTCGACATTGAATTGTGTACACTGTGTGTGTGCATCTGTGTAGTAGTTTGCCCTCCATTTGTCCAAGCCAGACTCTCACCTTTGTTTAGCTGCATATGCTCTTGGAGGTGAAACCAAAATGAGCCTAATCAATCTATCTGGCGCCCATAAGGCACGGCACCGCTCGTTTCAAATGAAGTCCCCCAGATGTGCTTCTGTAGATTAATCTCGGCGCTCACGAGCAATTATTCTGCCAGCGACGCTGAGGCATGAGGCTTATTTGAAACAATTAGAGCCCCGTTCGGTCAAAATGAGCTCGTTCATTTTCCAACCTCGGTCGGTGACTGCGTGCGAAGGCATTTTTAAAGAGCTGAAGTCACGTGATTTGTTTCCTACCGCCGCAGCAGGTCCTTCAAGCGACCTATTGGGGTAAATACATGAGGTGTGACCAGACAAGACACTTGACACGGTTTACAGTTGATGAGGCTGGTATTTATTTACATGTAGTTATTTCAGGTTTCAGTTTGGACACTGATGGCTGAGGTTTAGCTGTGGACATTTTGATGTTTTTTTAAATTTAACTGTCAACTAACCATCCAACTGCTGCAATGAATTGCTTGGCAAACAAACTGGAATTTTAATTGACAAAACGTCTAGATTTTGGAACATTTTAGAAGTCATTTTAGAAGTCAGTAGGTTATCATCAACTCTCCTCCCAAATATGTAGGACACGTAGTACTGTGGTGGCAGAATGTGGAGTTTTCCACAACAGTACTGTGCTGGTTGATTGTACCCAGGGTTATACTGTAGTAAGTCTGTAGGAATACAGTAAACCTCCTTCCATCTCCTGGTACCACATTGGGCCCAGTTAAAGGAACCTTCAGAGCAGCACTAAGGCCACAGTAGCCTACGTGAAGAGAACAGTGCCCGGTCTTTCTGCCTTGCCTTGCCTTGCTAGCTTCATGTAGAGTTGAAAAAGTGAAGAAAACCCCACTCAGCCTGCAGCTAGGACTTAACAAGAACAAAGCTTTGCCTTTTTATAGCAAGTACAGATTTCCATTAAGACTTATAATTGGCCGTAGATGTACGCCTAAGAGAGGAATTCAAATTGAGTGTTAAACGGGAAAGGGGGAAAACAAAGAGCCTGGAAATGGGGTGAGATTGAAGAAGAGAGGAAAAATAGAGAGGCAAATAGGCATGGAGACTAATAATCAGTGAGTAATTGTATGACAAAGGCAAGGTATCTGTGCCTTCAGGTCCTTTCAGGAGGATGCAACCTCTCTGGAACAAACAGCAGAAGCCACGACAGCAACAAACAGCGTTCCCTAGTTTCCTATGTCATTTAAGCTATACAAATACCTATCTATTGTAAGTTATACAGTAGATAGGTATCTGTTCTTCTTAGCTTCTGTCCCATTTACTGTGATTCATTACCAGAAGGTCATATAACCCATCTAAATAAAACACTTTGAATGTGCTTTCTTCTCGCATGCAGACTGCTATGGCAATGTGTGTAATTGTTCATTAATTTTGAAGTACTTTTCTCCCGCTTGTTTCCTTGGTGTTCTGAGATCACTTGCAAAGAATGGCACAGAGATTGGACTTAGTCATTATTTCCTTGTTCATTTTCTTTGATGTCTGAAGTCTGTGTGTGTGTGTTTGTATGTGTGTTCATGTGTGCGCGTGTGTGTATGTGTATGTGCGTGTATGTGAATGCGCGAGTGTGTTAGTTCATGGGTTGACTTATAAGCCATAGCCCCTACGGTTATGTCCGCGGAGCGGACAGGTTTTGGGTCATTAAATATTGGGTGGATGTAGGACGGGTGGGTGGTGGGCAGTTTGAATAAAGAGAAAACAATATCTTAAAAAATCCATAAATGTATCATTTCTGTGCAATTGATATCTATAGGCTACATTGAGTTTTTTCTTTAATCATTTTATGCTATCATGCATTAGTGCATTAGCCTAGGGGTCTAACTGTACGAGCACCTAATAGCCTACACATCAATCCAAATGCTTTTGGGAACGGGCAAAAAAAGCTAATGTCAATCCAAGGAGGCAAAAAAGGGCAATGTTGGAGTATAATTCAATAAACTGCGAAAGGGAGAGTCGAAAATAAAGAGAAGGGAGGGCCAGAAAAGTAGTGTTTGGAAAATATTTGGGAAGTGGTAAAAGAGGATGATCGCAGTGCCGGCTGTGTAATGTGTGATGTAGTTAGAGGATGATCGCAGTGCCAGTTGTGTTATGTGTGATGTAGTTAGAGGATGATCGCAGTGCCAGTTGTGTTATGTGTGATGTAGTTCAAGGATGATCGCAGTGCCAGTTGTGTTATGTGTGATGTAGTTAGAGGATGATAGCAGTGCCAGTTGTGTTATGTGTGATGTAGTTCGAGGATGATCGCAGTCCCGGCTGTGTTATGTGTGATGTAGTTAGAGGATGATCGCAGTGCCAGTTGTGTTATGTGTGATGTAGTTCGAGGATGATCGCAGTGCCAGTTGTGTTATGTGTGATGTAGTTCGAGGATGATCGCAGTGCCAGTTGTGTTATGTGTGATGTAGTTAGAGGATGATCGCAGTGCCAGTTGTGTTGTGTGTGATGATTGTGAGGCGCAATACAAATTCGACCGTCACAAGACGGGACTTCAAATAGGGGTATGGAATGTCAAGGGAATTGTAGCCTACTGTTCAGATGGGTTATCTGGACACTGACTCTGTCTATAACCTCTCACATAGCCTTTAAAATGAACTCCTGCAGAATTAAGCATTTCTTGCAGTTAAATGACCCACCAAATGAAGGCAACATTTTTACTAAACATGATTTCTTTCTTTCAGCATCTTGAGAGAATGATAATGCTCAGTTAGATGCCATCTGTCGAGGTGCTGTCTTTATCAGCATCTTAAAAGCTGATAGTATTTCAACCACATAAGAGGTATTCAAGCCGAACTGAAATCGTATCAGAATGTCGTTTTCACAGCTTTCTATTTCCTTACAACCGGTCAAGCTGATGTCATTTGGACATTTTGCACAGAAAATCATTTTGCCCGGACCCGAAACGTATTTGCTCTGTGAAAGAAGATGACAGAGAGAACGTTACAGAGTACTTTTTCATTCTATCGATTTATGTATCTAACTATTGTCACGACTTCCGCCGAAGTCGGTCTCTCTCCTTGTTCGGGCGGCGTTCGGCGGTCGACGTCACCGGCCTTCTAGCCACCGCCGATCCACTTTTCATTTTACATTTGTTTTGTCTTAGTCTTACACACCTGGTTTCACTCACCCAATTACCGGTTTATTATTTAACCCTCTGTTCCCCTTATTTGTTTGTGAGTGATTGTTCTTTGTAAATCGGTCCGTTATTTGTGGGCTCGTGTATTTGCCTTGTATTTTTGTATTTTGAGTAAAGAACATTGATTACTCATTTCTGCTGTCCTGCGCCTGACTCTCTACACCAGCTACACACAGGACCCCATTACAACTATAGAAAAGTTGACTAACAAATATCCTACCAAAATGTTGGAAATTATAAGCAGAAATATATCTAAATCAGGCCCCAAAATGTTTTTAAAAACTTGATTACATGTAGTTGGGCGGTTATTAGCAATTGCGGGTGTTTGCGGGTGGACAAACAGCTGACTCGCGCACCATTATGTTAGGGCTGTCTCTCTCCTCATCCTCGGACGAGGAGAGGAGAGAAGGATCATCAGACCAAAATGCAGCAGTCGGGAAATAAGCCATCTTTTTATTATTAACGACGGCAACACGAAACAAAACACTTTCAAATATACAAAACAAGAAAACGACGTTGACGAAACCTGAACATAAACTTACATAACTAAACGTAAACTCACGGACAGGAAACAGACGACATCAAAATAAACGAACAGCCAAACAGTCCCGTATGGTACATACATTCGACGACACAGGAGACAATCACCCACAAACAAACAGTGAGAACACCCTACCTAAATATGACTCTTAATTAGAGGAGAACGCAAAACACCTGCCTCTTAAGAGCCATACCAGGCAACCAAAACCAACATAGAAACAGATAACATAGACTGCCCACCCAAAACACATGCCCTGACCTAAACACATACAAAAAACAACATAAAACAGGTCAGGACCGTTACAGAACCCCCCCCTCAAGGTGCGAACGCCGGGCGCACCAGCACAAAGTCCAGGGGAGGGTCTGGGTGGGCAGTTGACCACGGTGGTGGCTCCGGCTCTGGACGCTGTCCCCACACCACCATAGTCACTCCCCGCTTCTGTCTTCCCCTCCCAATGACCACCCTAAAACTAACATCCCCTAAATGAATGGCCAGCACCGGGACAAGGGGCAGCACCGGGACAAGGGGCGGCACCGGGACAAGGGGCGGCACCGGGACAAGGGGCGGCACCGGGACAAGGGGCGGCACCGGGACAAGGGGCGGCACCGGGACAAGGGGCGGCACCGGGACAAGGGGCGGCACCGGGACAAGGGGCGGCACCGGGACAAGGGGCGGCACCGGGACAAGGGGCAGCACCGGGATAAAGAGCAGCACCGGGACAAGGGGCAACACCGGGACAAGGGGCAGATCCCGGCTGAGGGACTCTGGCAGATCCCGGCTGAGGGACTCTGGCAGATCCCGGCTGAGGGACTCTGGCAGATCCCGGCTGAGGGACTCTGGCAGGTCCCGGCTGAGGGACTCTGGCAGGTCCCGGCTGAGGGACTCTGGCAGGTCCCGGCTGAGGGACTCTGGCAGGTCCCGGCTGAGGGACTCTGGCAGGTCCCGGCTGAGGGACTCTGGCAGGTCCCGGCTGAGGGACTCTGGCAGGTCCCGGCTGGACGGCTCTGGCAGGTCCCGGCTGGACGGCTCTGGCAGGTCCCGGCTGGACGGCTCTGGCAGGTCCCGGCTGGACGGCTCTGGCAGGTCCCGGCTGGACGGCTCTGGCAGGCCCCGGCTGGACGGCTCTGGCAGGCCCCGGCTGGACGGCTCTGGCAGGCCCCGGCTGGACGGCTCTGGCAGGCCCCGGCTGGACGGCTCTGGCAGGCCCCGGCTGGACGGCTCTGGCAGGCCCCGGCTGGACGGCTCTGGCAGGCCCCGGCAGGACGGCTCTGGCTGGCCCCGGCAGGACGGCTCTGGCTGGCCCCGGCAGGACGGCTCTGGCTGGCCCCGGCAGGACGGCTCTGGCTGGTCATGGCAGGACGGCTCTGGCTGGTCATGGCAGGACGGCTCTGGCTGGTCATGGCAGGACGGCTCTGGCTGGTCATGGCAGGACGGCTCTGGCTGGTCATGGCAGGACGGCTCTGTAGGGAGGAGAAGGAGAGACAGCCTGGTGCGTGGTCTAGGCACTGGCTGCGCTGGAGAGGAGGAAACAGCAGGAGAGAGAACCCGGAGAGACAGCCTGGTACGGGGGGCTGCCACCGGAGGACTGGTACATGGAGGTGGCACCGGGTCTACCGGACCGTGAAGGAGGACACATGCTCTTGAGCACCGAGCCTCCCCAACCCTACCAGGTTGAATGGTCCCCGTAGCCCTGCCAGTGCGGCGAGGTGGAATAGCCCGCACTGGGCTATGCAGGCGAACCGGGGACACCACCTGTAAGGCTGGTGCCATGTACGCCGGCCCGAGGAGACGTACTGGAGGCCAGATACGTTGGGCCGGCTTCATGACATCCGGCTCGATGCCCAACTTAGCCCTCCCAGTGCGGCAAGATGGAATAGCCCGCACTGGGCTAAGCACGCGTACTGGGGACACCGTGCGCTTTACCGCATAACACGGTGTCTTACCAGTACGACGCCTTCTACCTCCACGGTAAGCACGGGGAGTTGGCTCGGGTATCCTACCCGGCTTTGCCACACTCCGTGTGCCCCCCCCAAGAAATTTTTGGGTCTGACTCACGGGCTCCCAACCGCGTCGCCGCGCTGCCTCCTCACACCAGCGCCTCTCAGCCTTCGCTGCTTCCAACTCCTCCTTGGGACGGCGATATTCCCCTGGCTGAGCCCAAGGTCCTCTACCATCCAGGATCTCCTCCCAAGTCCAGGAGTCCTTGTTGCTCTGTTGAGCATTCCCTTGCCGCTTGGTCTTAGCGTGGTGGGTGATTCTGTTAGGGCTGTCTCTCTCCTCATCCTCGGACGAGGAGAGGAGAGAAGGATCATCAGACCAAAATGCAGCAGTCGGGAAATAAGCCAACTTTTTATTATTAACGACGGCAACACGAAACAAAACACTTTCAAATATACAAAACAAGAAAACGACGTTGACGAAACCTGAACATAAACTTACATAACTAAACGTAAACTCACGGACAGGAAACAGACGACATCAAAATAAACGAACAGCCAAACAGTCCCGTATGGTACATACATTCGACGACACAGGAGACAATCACCCACAAACAAACAGTGAGAACACCCTACCTAAATATGACTCTTAATTAGAGGAGAACGCAAAACACCTGCCTCTAATTAAGAGCCATACCAGGCAACCAAAACCAACATAGAAACAGATAACATAGACTGCCCACCCAAAACACATGCCCTGACCTAAACACATACAAAAAACAACATAAAACAGGTCAGGACCGTTACACATTAGTGTGTGTGTGTGTGTGTGACCGTTTACTCTCTTTCTTTCTGTAACGTCCTGACCAGAGTTCTTATGTTTTTTGCTTGTTTAGTGTTGGTCAGGACATGAGCTGGGTGGGAATTCTATGTTGTGTGTCTAGTTCGTCTGTTTCTGTGTCCAGCCTAATATGGTTCTCAATCAGAGGCAGCTGTCAATCGTTGTCCCTGATTGAGAATCATATACAGGTGGCTTGTTTTGTGTTGGGGATTGTGGGTGGTTGTTTCCTGTCTTTGTGTTTTGTCTGCACCAGCTAGGACATTGACGGTTAGTTTGTTTTGTCATTTTGTATAGTGTCTTGTTTTGTGTTAATTAAATCATGGAAAATTACCACGCTGCACATTGGTGCTCAGATCCTTCTCGCCTCTCCTCGTCTGAGGAGGAGGACGACTTAGACTGCCGTTACACTTTCTCTCTCTCTCACTACTCTCTCATCAGCATAGAGATATACAGCGCCTTGCAAAAGTATTCATCCCCCTTGGCGTTTTTCCTTTTTGTTGCATTACAACCTGTAATTTAAATTGATTTTTATGTGGATTTCATGTAATGGTCATTAGTCCAAATTGGTGAAGTGAAATGAAAAAAAAAACTTGTTTCAAAAATTTCTAAAATATTTAATACGGAAAAGGGGTGCGTGGATATGTATTCACCCCCTTTGCTATGAAGCCCCTAAATAAGATCTGGTGCAACCAATTACCTTCAGAGGTCACATAATTTGTTAAATAAAGTCCACCTGTGTGCAATCTAAGTGTCACATGACCTGTCACATGATCTCAGTATATATACACCTGTTCTGAAAGGCCCCAGAGTCTGCAACACCACTAAGCAAAAGGCACCACGAAGCAAGCGGCACCATGAAGTCCAAGGAGCTCTCCAAATAGGTCAGGGACAAAGTTGTGGAGAAGTACAGATCAAGGTTGGGTTATAAAAAATTGCCCAAACTTTAAACATCCCACGGAGCACCATTACATCCATTATAAAAAATTGAAAGAATATGGCACCACAACAAACCTGCCAAGAGAGGGCCGCCCACCAACACTCACATACCAGGCAAGGAGGGCATTAATCAGAGAGGCAACAAAGAGACATCGGAGATTGGAGAATCTGTCCATAGGACCACTTTAAGCCGTACACTCCACAGAGCTGGGCTTTACGGAAGAGTGGCCAGAAAAAAAGCCATTGCTTAAAGAAAAGAATAAGCAAGCGCGTTTGGTGTTCACCAAAAGGCATGTGGGAGACTCCCCAAACATATGGAAGAAGGTACTCTGGTGAGATGAGACTAAAATTGAGCTTTTTGTTCATCAAGGAAAACGCTATGTCTGGCACAAACCAAACACCTCTCATCACCCCGAGAACACTATCCCCACAGTAAAGCATGGGGGTGGCAGCATCATGCTGTGGGGATGTTTTTAATCTTCAGGAACTGGGAAACTTGTCAGAATTGAAGGAATGATTGATGGCACTAAATACAGGGAAATTCTTGAGGGAAACTTATTTCAGTCTTCCAGAGATTTAAGACTGGGACGGAGGTTCACCTTCCAGCAGGACAATGACCCGAAGCATACTGCTAAAGCAACACTTGAGTGGTTTAAGAGGAACATTTAAATGTCTTGGAATGGCCTAGTCAAAGCCCAGACCTCAATCCAATTGAGAATCTGTGGTATGACTTAAAGATTGCTGTACACCAGCGAAACCTATCCAACTTGAAGGAGCTGGAGCAGTTTTGCCTTGAAGAATGGGCAACAATCCCAGTGGCTAGATGTGCCAAGCTTATAGAGACATACCCCAAGAGACTTGCAGCTGTAATTGCTGCAAAAGGTGGCTCTACAAAGTATTGACTTTGGGGGGGTGAGTAATTATGCACGCTCAACTTTTCAGTTTTTTTTCTTATTTCTGGTTTGTTTCACAACAAAAAAATATTTTGCATCTTCAAAGTGGTAGGTATGTTGTGTAAATCAAATGATACAACCCCCCAAAAAAATCTATTTAAATTCCAGGTTGTAAGGCAACAACATAAGAAAAATGCCAAGGGGAGTGAATACTTTCGCAAGCCACTGTATTTAGCAAGCAACCTCTTGCTCGTACTTATTTTCACCAACCTCAAATCCTACTCGTCCTCCAATCGAGGACCCTCGGCTGGCCCATCGTGGCTAATCAGTCTATAATGAGATGTCACAGTTGGCATGACGGCAGAGTGATGGTCGGCCGCTCAGCCTGAAATGTATTCATGTAAAAAAAACACGAAGCAGTTAATGCCACTTCCACAAATGACTCAATTTGCTGAGGAAATGAACCTAATCTGAGCTCCTGTCAATCCTACAGGGATTTCCAATCCCTGGGTCTGGGAGTGTAGCCAATCTGTATGAGGAGCACATTTATCGTTCCTATCCATTAAATGTGTGTGATGGGCTCCTGCTAAACATAATCCATCATCAAGTAGTAGACTCTGTGAAACGTATTTTGAATTCGTTTTGACACACCAATAATGTGTGCAATGTATGATGGTAATGATGGTTAGGTAATGATGATATAAGCTATACGCTAACCACTCCCTTTATGAATGTTAAAGTTGTGTATGCAGATTACCTCTGACTTAGAGGACCTTTAAAGGTGCTACGCGTAGGATTTGATAGAATTTTTGCATTGTCATTTCAGAAAATGTCCATAATATTATACCAGCTTCTAACAGCTTGTAAAAAGCTTTTTTTGTTATTGAAAAAATATTTAACAGCGATTTAGATGGTATAATAATTCCCTACACTGTTCAGTGCTTGTTTTCTCACATAAACTGAAATTTAGCGAATAGTGTAGAATTTTTGCAACCAAGAAATGACAGACTAGATAACCCAGCCACCATGTCAGAACAGGTTTCCTAGTTTGACGACAGATGTTGCTCCTGCTTGAGACATCAATAGGCGAATATCACAGCCAATCACACTGGCAGGCAAGTAATACTGTGAAACACTATCATTCCACTATTGGCACCAGATATGGATATTTTCTGAAATTAAAATGCACATTTTTCAAATAAATCCTATGTGTAGTACCTTTAAGGAGCACCACTATTTTAGACCTATAGGCATCTGCTTCTGCCTGGAGTTAGGGCCCGTCACTATCTCTCAAAAAGGAGGAGAGCAGATAAGAAACTGCAGGCATACTTACTTAAAATTCTTGCCCTCAAAAAAGGAAAGAAAACATGTATTTTTCTGAGGTTGTTTTTCTGTTTATCGATACGCTGAATTTCCGTGTACAGCTGCCTCTACAGAGCTATAGCCAGCCGTGGGCGCCCTTCTGCATAGATTAATGCATTTGATATGTCCTCCTCCTCCAGTTTTCCTTCTCCTGGTTTAGTGCTAGAAATCATAACTGTCTACTATCCGTGGCTGAGGCTCTGCTCTCCCCTCACAGAGCTGTGCAGGGGGGAGCTGGGCAATTTGTTTCTGGATGGCTCCAGGCTTATCGGCTCTGCTCGACAGATGGGCCGCGTGCCTGCCTTCTCTCCTCTCCTCAGGTTCGGGTTGGGGGTGGGCGCGCGCTGCTCTCTTTGCTGCGCCTGACAAAGCTCATTACAGGTGCTCCCAGGGAGAGACGACGTCCCCATGAGGACCCGTTACCCCTGCCGAACCCCGCGCCGCCGCTCTCTCTCGCCGTGGAGTGCCGCCGACCCGTAGCCAAAGAGACAAAACCCATTTGGGAGTTTCAGTATGGTTGAGTGATACTGGACTCACATTCTCAAGGCTCATAGGTTACAGACACATAGGGAGAGAAGGCCTAGTCTACAACGATAAAACACCACTGAACATCTGGCATATATGATGAAGAGGATTCTGAGGATTTCTACAAAGTAAAAGCCGCTGTCACGCCCTGATCTGTTTCACCTGTTCCTGTGATTGTCTCCACCCCCTCCAGGTGTCGCTTATTTTCCCCAGTGTATTTATCCCTGTGTTTCCGGTCTCTCTGTGCCAGTTCGTCTTGTATGTTTAGTCAAGTCAACTAGCGTGTTTTTCCCGTACTCCTTTTCTGTTCTCTTTTTATAGTCCTCCCGGTTCTGACCCCTCCCTGACTCTGGACCACTTTTCTGCCTGCCTGATCATCCTGCCTGCCCTGACCTTGATTCTGCCTGCCCTTTGGTACCTATTGGACTCTGATCTGGTTTTGACCTTTTTGCCTGTCCACAACCATTCTCTTGCCTACACCTTTGGATTAATAAACATTGTAAGACTCCAACCATCTGCCTCCTGTATCTGCATCTGGGTCTCGCCTTGATAGCCGCATTTAACGAAGAAGTTAACTGTAGGCAATAATATATATATTATTTAACCTTTATTTCACTAGGCAAGTCAGTTAAGAACAAATTCTTATTTACAATGACGGCCTACATGGTATGCTTCATATAGGCTATTCATTCATCTTAATGATATTTTCCATCAATAAATGTTCAATCAACGGCTTAGCGAAACATGAACTGACTATATCTCTGGGTCGTGTTTGAAGAGACCTGCCTGCGTTTCTCCTCGTAATTGAATTTAAGCTATAACCTTGTGGTTAGTCAATAGCAGCAACACAAGCAGAAGCTGATGTTTGTGTGTGATAACGCCAACGTGGCAGAGTGGTAGCGTCTCAGGCCAGGGGCTGTTATTGATCCTATTTAAACTGCTGTCTCGCTTCATCTTTTATTCATTGGCTTTGGTTCATTTACTTATGCACCTTAAAACATGGAGTAATGCTGAGCGGCCCGAGGCGTTGTTTCACTCTGATTCTCCACTCTTCTGCTCTTATCATCCCTTCTGCTCAGGGCTTCTCAGATTCTCAGACAGGGAAGGTTGTAATGGGATGAAGACAATGTGATGTCTATTTATAAAGCATAGCATCATGCCACAACAGATGGGAATCTGTCTGTACAGGCTGACAGTAATTGGTGTTAGGGGATAAAGTATGTCTTTAAACACTGTGACACTAAGTCTTTGTTCATCCTGTCTTTCTTGGGGTTTCTTATGGCGACCACGACCACGGTGGGTCACACGTTATTGGGATAGATACTCTACAGAGGGTCATACTATCAACAAACTACACAGGTGTATAAAATCGAGCACACAGCCATGCAATCTCCATAGACAAACATTGGCAGTAGAATGGCCCATACCGAAGAGCTCAGTGACTTTCAGCGTGGCACCATGATAGGATGCCACTTTTCCAACAAGGCAGTTTGTCAAATTTCTGCCCTGCTAGAGTTGTCCCGGTCAACTGTAAGTGCTGTTATTGTGAACTGGAAATGTCTAGGAGCAACAACGGCTCAGCCGCGAAGTGGTAGTCCACACAAGCTCACAGAACGGGATCGCCGAGTGCTGAAGCGCATAGCGCGTAAAAATGTCTGTCCTCAGTTGCAACACTCCCAACCTAGTTCCAAACTGCCTCTGGAATCAAAATCAGCACAATAACTGTTTGTCGGGAGCTTCGTGAAATGGATTTCAATGGCCCAAGCAGCCGCACACAAGCCTTAGATCATCATGCGCAATGCCAAGGAGTAGTGTAAAGCTTGCTGCTGTTGGACTCTGGAGCAGCGGAAACGCGTTCTCTGGAGTGATGAATCACGCTTCACCATCTGGACGAATCTGGGTTTGGCAGATGCCAGGAAAATGCTACCTGCCCGAATGCATAGTGACAACTGTAAAGTTTGGTGGAGGAGGAATAATGGACTGGGGCTGTTTTTCATGGTTCGGGCTAGGCCCCTTAGTTCCAGTGAAGGGAAATCTTAACGCTACAGCATACAATGACATTCTACACGATTCTGTGCTTACAACTGTGTGGCAAAAGTTTGGGGAAGGACCTTTCCTGTTTTAGCATGACAATTCCCCCATTGCTCAAAGCGAGATCCATACAGAAATGGTTTGTCGAGATCGTTGTGGAAGAACTTGACTGGCATGCATAGAACCCTGACCTCAACCCCATCAAACACCTTTGGGATGAATTGGAACGCTGCCAGGCCTAATCGCCCAATATCAGTACCCGATCTCACAAATGCTGTTATGGCTGAATGGAAACAAGTCCTCGCAGCAATGTTCCAACAACTAGTAGAAAAACCTTCAACGAAGGTTAGCGCGGTGAACAATTGGCCCAGCGTCGTCTGGGTTTGGCCGGTGTAGGTCGTCATTGTGAATAAGAATTTGTTCTTAACTGACTTGCCTGGTTAAATAAAATAAATACAAACAAAATTAGCAACTGCTTGTTAGGGTTAGGATAACGATTAAGGTTAGAGTTAGTGCCCAGGGTTAGGGATAATAGATAGTTAGTTGAAATGTTACTGAGTAGTGTGTAGATAGTCTGTAGAGCAGGGATCATCACCTAGATTCAGCCGCGGGATGATTATTTTCTTGAGCGGATGATCAGAGGGCCGGTATCTAATTACAAATAACTTGTGGACTGCAAATTGACCGCAAGAAGCCCAACAGATATAATATTTGACTAAAATATGATCATTCAAACCTTGCTTACATTTTATATAAGATCACATATACAGTATCTCTCTATTATGCGTGAGAATACTTTGGAACAGATTTCCAAAATTGTAATCACTGGGAACTGATTGTATGATGTTTTTACATTCTTTTATGTCTGACAATAAAAATTCAAAATACTTAAATTTTTTCATCTGAAAATTTGGGGGGGCAAATAAATTGACCCGGGGGCCAAATTCGGCCTACGGCCTGCCATTTGGGGAACCCTGCTGTAGAGCATCTACAGATGAACTATCCAAATAAAGTGTTACTCCATGGTGCATGGGCTGGTTGAGTGTCAACTTTTACTACCCAATGGTTAGGATTTGGTGCTCTCACCGCCACGGCCCGGGTTCGATTCCCGGTCAGGGAGCTACTCCTTGGGCTTCCGAGTGGCTCAGCGGTCTAAGGCACTGCATCTCAGTGCTAGAGCCGTCACTACAGACCCTGGTTCGATCCCGGGCTGTATCACAACAGGCCGTGATCAGGAGTCCTATAGGGTGGTGCACAATTGGCCCAGAGTTGTCTGGGTTAGGGGAGGGTTTGGCTGGGGTAGGCTGTCATTGTAAAATAAGAATTTGCTCTTAACTGACATGTCTAGTTAAATAAAGGTTAAATAAAATTTTAAAAAATAAAAAAATCCCACCTTGCCCAACATTAGTTGCATCCTACTGTACATTCTTCTCCTTCATTGAAGGGCACTCCTACTGTGCCAGTCCCACCCTTACCTCAACATATTCCTTTAGGAAGCATCAAAAGGAGCCTGAGAGGCAGACGGACAGTGTTAGTGGAGTTCATATTCACACGGGTGATTATCTGACTTTGAACATTTCCTCTCAAAGACCCTGTAACAGGGAAGGTTGCGTTTTCCTCCCTCCTGAGTGTGCCATATTTTCCAATGTCAGGTCAAACTGTGCCTAGCCATGTGGTAAATCAGGTCGCATGGAGGCTTCTGTCACCTCCCACTAGCAGCAGAAAGAGTTTTTGGAGATGAAGGGGAAGGAGATAGAAGGTGAAAGGAGGACAGAACGAAGCAGGGGTAGTAGTTTTCAACAACCAATTACCTCACTGGTTTCCTGGAGAAAGTGCACTAACCTAGTTTGGTTGGTGGAAGTGGTTGTGTAAATGTGTTTCTCCTTGTTGAAGAACAGGAAATGTGCTATGTATCTGCACTTCAGTTGTCTATCTTGTGGTGTTTCAGGGTCTCTTCCAGCTTTGACACTAAACAGGGAGTGTCACTTAACAAAGTAGTGAGAGAACGTAGTTCTGTTAACAACGGACAATCACACACTTGATTAAACAGCCATTTCAGGGAGGGAGGTGAGGACGGGAGATCAGTTCTGCACAAATAAACTCTGCAGTGCTGTCACATAAGCCATAAACCCCTCCCACACACACACACACACATGCGCACACACACACATGCACACATACACAGTCATAGACAAAATACACAAATAGTCATACACTGTTATAACACACATACACACACTAACACACACAGTTATACACTTAATAATACGTACACTGTCTGCGCTACCAACACAACACAAGTGACCCAGAAAAATAAGAGAAAAATAAATTCCAAACAGCTTTAAAGGAGGGAGGGAACGGTCTGTTCGATACTCTCTGACAGCACAGCAGCATGGAGAGATTCTCTTTGACTCTCTATGACTCTAAAAGGGATTTCAGATGGCATGTCATTCAGGGGGTTTACACACCATGCATACTCTCCTTGTGTTCTTCTGCATCAGACACAAACAGACTAACTACCAGCCTTCGTCTGTCTGACTTCACTGTAATAGAATATTATGGGTGAGATCATTAACTCAGCATCGTTACAAGAAACAAATATACCTCTGTTAATTTCATGCAGGAAAAGAGAATCAATTGGCCAGAACACTGAGCTATTATATCCTTCATTATCCATGGACCATGCGCTGTTCCATCTAATCAACTTCAGATCACATTTTAAACTCAGGTTTTCATTAGGCTTGAAGGAGAGCATGGACAGTGAGAGGGAGAAATGGAGAGATAGGGAGCGAAATGGAGAGATAGAGAGAGAAAGGGGGAGAAATGGAGAGATATAGAGAGAGCGTCGATGGGAGTCTTTAATTAAAGCTGATTATGCTTAATGTTCTCCGTCCATGCAGTAATGACTCCCGTGGTAGTCCTCACACAACCTCGGGATCAAGCGGAAGTTAATTGGCTGTTAAGACTCTCCCTTTCTTTCCCTCTCAGTCCATCTTTTCCCCCCTCTTTCTCTCCTTCAGAGGAATCGGAGCGAATGACCGCTGGTGGCTTTTCAGTATTTTAATCGCTCCTATGGCTATAAGCTAGGAGAACATCTCCGAACTGTCTCACTGGGCTCAGAGCCACTTTCACATACAATACAGTACATGGGCTAATCTTAGGTATTTTATGGCTTCTAACGGTTGCATCCAAAAATGGCCCCCTCTCCCTATTTAGTGCACTTTTGACGAGAATCCTACCATGTCACATCCTGTCCTATCAGTGCATGGTCTGAGGCAGGCTACGGCTGCCTATTAGAGGCTCAGGGGGGACAGAGCCTAGCATGAGCAACAGCCTTGTGACTGACTGGGACTGTGCATGTCACTCGTCGTCCCTTAGTGTGCACATTTGGTAAGCTATGATGAAGAGCTCCGTCAGGCATTCAGGGGTTGTGTAAGAGGAGCATCTCAAGAGAACCAACACACAGACGGAGGGGGTAGTGGTGGGGATGTTGGAGTTATAAAACAATAATTGTATTAGCGTAAAATGAACTGGGCTCGTACTCACATGCTGTTATTGTAATACTGGCCCTTCACTAAAGGAGCATGTTTTCTCCCTTTACTTAACTAGGCAAGTCAGTTAAGAACAAATTCTTATTTTCAATGATGGCCTAGGAACAGTGGGTTAACTGCCTTGTTCAGGGGCAGAACAACAGCTTTGTACCTTGTCAACTCGGGGGATTCAAACTTGCAACCTTTCGATTACTAGTCCAACGCTCTAACCACTAGGCTACCCTCTCGCACCTGTAATGGAATCCAAGGACAAAGCATCGGGCCTACATTCCTACATGAGTTCCATTTACCCAGCTGGATATGACAGTTTATCTGACAGAATACATGACATTACTCAGCAGTCAATAGCGCTGAAACATTTTAAACCTGAGTTAGTGTCAGCTGTGTATTCATGTGGCTGTGATTGTCCTTGGGGCTTTTGGCAATCAGTCTAGAGCCCATGTCTTTCACCACAGTGACTAGTTTCAGTGACAAAGCCATAAACAAAACACACATCCAGCCCAGGATCTGAATGATTTCCCTTCCCTCTTCTACAGTACACTAATGTTGGACATTCAGTCATGTTATGTCCTTTATGGCTCGAGGACTTCCTGTCAACCTTGCTGATGGACACAGCAGCAGTAGTGATGTCCATAGGGCATTATTCCACCCCTGCCACCCTCAGGTCTCTGTCTCCCTGTCCACTACACCCGTCTGTTCTGCACCACATGGAGGTCCTCTACAGCCTGCAGACGCATCTTTAGGAGCCTGCTGTCATCTTTGTGTTGTCCTGCAGCCCCCTGTCCATGAGAGAGAGAGAGAGAGAGAGAGAGAGAGAGAGAGAGAGAGAGAGAGAGAGAGAGAGAGAGAGAGAGAGAGAGAGAGAGAGAGAGAGAGAGAGAGAGAGAGAGAGAGAGAGAGAGAGAGAGAGAGAGAGAGAGATGCTGAAACCTGGGTTGGTTGAGAACAGCCAGGGTGAGAGGGGCGGGGAGGGATCCAATCAGCTGGTTCTGAACCAAGCACACTGTGCCAACCAACACAGATAATTACAAAGAGCTGTAAATAGACATGCAGCTTTTCCTCTCTCCTTCCTTCCCCACATCCTCCACCACTCAACAGGGGTTAGGGAGGTTTGAGGGGGTAGTATAGCGGTTATGAGCGTTGGACCAGTAACCGAAAAGTCACTGGTTTGAATCCGCTAGGTGAAAAAGCTGTCGACGTGCCCTTGAGCAAGGCACTTTACAATAATTGATCCTGTAAGTTGCACTGAAATAAGAGCATCTGCTAAATGACCAAAATGTCAATGTAAATCATTAGAAAGACAAAAGGGGAGGGGCTTACACAAAAGGCCAGAAATACTGTACCAGTCAAAAGTTTGGACACACCTACTCATTCAAGGGTTTTTCTTTATTTTCAAAATTTTTGAATAATAGCGAAGACATCAAAACTATGAAATAACACATATGGAATCAAGTAGTAAACAAAAAAGTGTTAAACAAATCAAAAATAGATGTTTGATTTTAGATTCTTCAAAGTAGCCATTCTTTGCCTTGATGACAGCTTTGCACACTCTTGGCATTCTCTCAACCAGCTTCACCTGGAATGCTTTTCCAACAGTCTTGAAGGAGTTCCCACATATGCTGAGCATGCTTGGCTGCTTTTCTTTCACTGCAGCACAACTCATCCCGAACTATCAGGAATCAAGGTAAGACCCAGATGCAGACACGTCGAATTGACAATGGTTTAATATTCCAACAGGCGCAGACAATAGACATGTCAAGGCAGCCAGGGGTCAGTAAACCGGAGGTGGGGCAATGGTACCGGACAGCAGGCAGGATCAGGGGCAGGCAGAGTGGTCAGGCAGGCGGGCTCAGAGTCAGGACAGGCAAGGGTCAAAACCAGGAGGGCAAGAGAAAAATAGACTGGGAAAAGCAGGAGCTGAGAACAAAATTGCTGGTTGACCTGACAAACAAGACGAAATGGCAACAGACAAACAGAGAACACAGGTATAAATACACAGGGGATAATGGGGAAGATGGGCGACACCTGGAGGGGGGTGGAGACAATCACAAGGACAGGTGATACAGATTAGGGTGTGACACCAAACCATCTCAATTGTGTTGAGGTCGGGTGATTGTGGAGGCCAGGTCATCTGATGCAGCACTCCATCACTCTCCTTCTTGGTCAAATATACCTTACATATCTTGGAGGTGTATTGGGTCATTGTCCTGTTGAAAAACAAATGATAGTCCCACTAAGCGCAAACCAGATGGGATGGCGTATCACAGCAGAATGCTGTGGTGGCCATTCTTGTTAAGTGTGCCTTGAATTCTAAATATATCACAGACAGTCTCACCAGCAAAGCACCCCCACACCATCACACCTTATCCTCCGTGCTTCACGGTGGGAACCACACACACGGTTGGAACCAAAAATCTCAAATTTCGACTCATCAGACCAAAGGACAGATTTCCCCTGGCCTAATGTCTATTGCTCGTGTTTCTTGGCCCAAGCAAGTCTCTTCTTTTATTGGTGTCCTTTAGTAGTGGTTTCTTTGCAGCAATTCGACCATGAATGCCTGATTCACACAGTCTCCTCTAAACAGTTGATGTTGAGATATGTCTTTTACTTGAATTCTGTGAAGCATTTATTTGGGCTGCAATTTCTGAGGCTGGTAACTCTAATGAACTTATCCTCTGCAGCAGAGGTAACTCTGGGTCTTCCTTTCCTGTGGCGGTCCTCATGAGTCATTTTCATCATAGTGCTTGATGGTTTTTGTGACTGCTTTTTGTGACTTGTTCCTGATTGACTGACCTTCATGTCTTAACACATTGTCACAAAACATTGATTGGCTCAAACGCATTAAGGAAAGAAATTCCACAAATTAACTTTTAACAAGGCACACCTGTTAATTGAAATGCATTCCAGGTGTGAAGCTGGTTGAGAGAGTGTGCAAAGCTGTCATCAAGGCAAAGGGTGGCTACTTTGAAGAATCTCAAATGTATAATATATTTTGATTTGTTTAACCCTTTTTTGTTTACTACATGATTCCATGTGTTATTTCATAGTTTTGATGTCTTCACTATTCTACAATGTAGAAAATAGTACACATAAAGAAAAACCCTGCAATGAGTAGGTGTATATGCATACATTTTTCTATTTAAAACCACAGTCTAAGGCCTCCCGAGTGGCGCAGTGGTCTAAGGCACTCTATCGCAGTGCTTGAGACGTCACTACAGAACCGGATTCATTCCCAGGCTGTGTCACAACTGGCTGTGACTAGGAATCTCATAGAGCGGCGTACAATTGGCCCAGCGTCGTCTGGGTTAGGGGAGGGTTTGGCCGAGGGGGCTTTACTTGGCTCATCGCGCTCTAGCGACTCCTTGTGGCAGGTCGGGCGCCTGCAGGCTGACTTGGGTCGTCAGTTGAACGGTGTTTCCGCCGACACATTGGTGCAGCTGAGAGGGTGTGAAGGAGCGCGGTTTCGCGGGTCATGTTTCTGAGGACGCATGACTCGACCTTCGCCTCTCCCGAGCCTGTTGGTAAGTTGCAGCGATGAGACAAGATTGTAATTGGATCTCAATTGGATATCACGAAATTAAATACAAATAAGCCACAGTCTCAATGTGGAAATAGTGTTCTTAATGTAATGACATAATGTTTTTATGAACATCATGCTGTGCCCGATGATGGTAGATGTTGTGTAACTGAGTCATGTGTTAAGACGATATGTGTTGTTGTGATGGTCAGTGGAGGAAGAGGATTGTGGATTAAGTCCTAGAGACAGTCAGCACTGTAAGCAGAGTCCTCTTCCACAGACTGGCCATGACATTCGGTTTTAACACGGGAGTCTTGTTGTCTGGACAGCCACTGATGCATAAACACATCAGAGCCTGCACACAGGCATGTCTTTGGACAGACAACACACACACACTCATTACACACCACATTAAATGAGAATGACGCAATGTGATAGAAGGAGGTTAGCTGTGGCTTCAGGGCCGAATCAGTCTACCCCTCCTCCCTAACACATGTCCACACACAAACACACACACGCAAACAAACCCACACACATTTTATTTACTCCTTCCCTTCTGTTGTATGTATGACGTGTTTGTTTGTACACCGTAATATAGATTTCAGTGGCGTACACCTAGTGCATTCCCATAGGCTTTGAGAATGTGTGTGTGTGCGTGCATGCATCCAGGTGTGTGTGTATGTTTATTTCCTCTGTGTGTCCTTTGTTTCCTGGAGGTGTGTCACATGTGTCTCCGGTGCACAGAGAGCAACCACTCCGTTGTCTGTGGCTGGCTGTTGTACATTCCTTGATTCCTATGTGTGTGCCTCAGCGCGGCGCTAGTCTTATCATCCAAACAGGCACACAACCAGCCTCTGATTTAATACACTGTATTGGGAGCCACAGAGGGAGGAGTAGGGAGGGATGCACTATCAGCTGATAACTGTCCTCCAAGCTAGGCTAACCCTGCTCCCTTCGCGCGCGCACGTGTGTGACATCTCGCAGTGGAAGGCAGGGGAGCACATGACTGGAGTTGATGTCCGCCCTCCATGCCGTCTCTGTGGGCGGAAGACAGACAGCAGTGGGCCGTCCTCACCCAGCACCCAGCCGGGGGCAGACACAGCCAGGCCTCTACCCAGCACGGTGAACATATGCCTGGGGCTCCAGCGTTGCCCGTTTACTCCTCAGCTCCACCGACCAATTATAAAACTAGGGTGCGTCTCAATTGGCACCCTTTCCCCTGTGGGCCCTGGTCAAAAGTAGTGCAACTATGTAGGGAATAGGGTGCCATTTGGGACGCAGGCACAACACTCATCCTAGAGAGGGGGAGGAGGAGGGGGAGGGGCTGGTTGTCAATCTGATATCAAACCGTGAGGCAGACGGCTGTCAGGACTGCTGCCTTCCGCATTGTTATTCTGTCACGTCCTTCATAGATGCCCCATACATACATACATACATACATACATACATACATACATACATACATACATACATACATACATACATGTCATCATACCTGTCTTATGTAATGTATACTGAATAGCTAGTCTTCACTCGTTGTGTTATATGGCTATATTATATTACAGGTCCTTGGCTTTGTGAGGACAGTGGTACTATGTATAAGGTCTCATCTCTTGATCTGCTGTTTGTTCAAATCAAATCAAATTGCATTGGACACATGCAGATGTTAATGCGAGTGTAGCGAAATGCTTGTGCTTCCAGTCCGACAATGCAGTAATATCTAACAAGTAATCTAACAAATTCACAACGACTACCTTATACACACAATGTCTGAGGATGGAATAAGAATATGTGCATATAAATATACGGATGAGAGATGGCCGTGCGGCATAGGCAAGATGCAATAGATGGTATAAAATACAGCATATACAAATGGGATGAGTAATGTAGGATATGTAAACATTATTAGAGTGCCATTAATTAAAGTGACTTGTGATACCATTATTAAATCAATTTATTAAAGTGTCCAGTGATTTGAGTCTGTATGTTGGCAGCAGCCGCTCTATGTTAGTGATGGCTGTTTAACAGTCTGATGGCCTTGAGATGGAAGCTGTTTTTCAGTCTCTCGGTCCCAGCTTTGATGCACCTGTACTGACCTCGCCTTCTGGATAATAGCAGGGGGAACAGGCAGTGGCTCGGGTGGTTGCTGTCCTTGATGATCTTTTTGGCCTTTCCTGTGACATCGGGTGCAGTAAGTCTCCTGGAGGGCAGGTAGTTTGCCCCCGGTGATGCGTTGTGCAGACCTCCCCTCTGGGGAGCCTTGTGGTTGAGGGCGGTGCAGTTACTGTACCAGGCGGTGACACAGCCAGACAGGATGCTCTCGATTGTACATCTGTAGAAGTTTGTGACAGTTTTAGGTGACAAACCAAATTTCTTCAGCCTCCTGAGGTTGAAGAGACGCTGTTGCGCCTTCTTCACAACGCTGTCTGTGTGGGTGGACCATTTCAGTTTGTCCGTGATGTGTAGGCCGAGGAACTTAAAACTTTCCACCTTTTCCACTACTGTCCTGTCGATGTGGATTAGGGGGGTGCTCCCTCTGCTGTTTCCTGAAGTCCACGATCATCTCCTTTGTTTTGTTGACGTTGAGCGAGAGGTTATTTTCCTGACACCACACTCCGAGGGGCCTCACCTCCTCCCTATAGGCAGTGTCATCATTGTTGGTAATCAAGCCTACCACTGTAGTGTCGTCTGCAAACGTGATGATTGAGTTGGAGGCGTGGGTGATGGGTGAACAGAGAGAACAGGAGAGTGCTGAGAACGCCCCAGTGTTGAGGATCAGCGGAGTGGAGATGATGTTTCCTACCTTCACCACCTGGGGGGCGACCCGTCAGGAAGTCCAGGACCCAGTTGCACAGGGCGGGGTCGAGACCCAGGGTCTCAAGCTTAATGATGAGTTTGGAGGGTACTATGGTGTTGAATGCTGAGCTGTAGTCAATGAACAGCATTCTTACATAGGTATTCCTCTTGTCCAGATAGGATAGGGCAGTGTGCAGTGTGATGGCGATTGCATCGTCTGTGGACCTATTGGGGCGGTAAGCAAATTGGAGTGGGTCTAGGCTATCAGGTGGGGTGGAGGTGATATGATCCTTGACTAGCAGACTGGGATAGGGATTTATTGAATATGTTCGTAAACACACGAGCCATACTATGACGTACTGTATAACAACCACCTAGAACCACCCATGTTTTTTTTTTTCTTAATTTTTATCCCATTTTCTCCCCAATTTTCGTGGTATCCAATCGCTAGTAATTACTACCTTGTCTCATCGCTACAACTCCCGTACGGGCTCGGGAGAGACGAAGGTCGAAAGCCATGCGTCCTCCGAAGCACAACCCAACCAGCCGTACTGCTTCTTAACACAGCGCGCCTCCAACCCGGAAGCCAGCCGCACCAATGTGTCGGAGGAAACACCGTGTACCTGGCCCCCTTGGCTGGCGCGTACTGCGCCCGGCCCGCCACAGGAGTCGCTGGAGCGCGATGAGACAAGGATATCCCTACCGGCCAAACCCTCCCTACCCCGGACGACGCTATGCCAATTGTGCGTCGCCCCACGGACCTCAGTGTGACAGTGTGCAGTGTGATGGCAATTGCATCGTCTGTGAATCTATTGGGGCGGCAAGCAAATTGGAGTGGGTCTAGGCTAACAGGTGGGGTGGAGGTGATATGATCCTTGACTAGCAGACTGGGATAGGGATTTATTGAATATGTTCGTAAACACACCAGCCATACTATGACGTACTGTATAACAACCACCTAGAACCACCCATGTTGTAGCATCTAATACTTTACCAAGCTCAGCTGTGACTTAGCATAGGTATGTCTTAGATATGGGTCGTAATGTACCAGACAATCTCCTCTCTTTCAGAGGTGACAGTTGTTTTGGGACCAATTTCCTTTGTTTCTAAAGGTGTGTGTGTGTGTGTGTGTTATTACGAGGTCAATCTCTTCTGTTTTTAAAGGTGTGTGTGTGTTATTACGAGGTCAATCTCTTCTGTTGCTAAAGGTGTGTGTTATTGTGTCCTGATATCTCCTCATCCTCCTATCAAATCCATGGTATGTGTTGTAATGGTGTGTTGCTTTGCGCATGCTCAGGGCAGGTCTGGTGACCCAGAGATGATACTGATGATTGATCCTGGCGGTGGGATAAGTACCCAGCGCAGCACCGGCCCACTGAAACGCAGCCAGCTGGAAAATTAGAAATCTCTTCATCCCTGGTCCATTTGATATCCGGTATCACCTTCCCAGCTCGTACGGTGCAGGCCAGGCACTCCCCTCTCACAGCCAATAAATCTGTAATTAAATGATATGTGCGTGTGTATACGTGAGCACCCGGTGCATGTCCTTGAAGGATTAGCTCTGGCAGTGGGGTGATAGGATGTAGGGGGGTCGTGAAGGGGTGTTGCTCACATGCCCCCCCCCCCCCCCCCCCACACACACACACACACACACACATGCTCGTTTCTGAGCTGTGAAGTGTGACTGATGGGGTTCTGCTGAAGGTGTGTGTTTTGCTGCTTCATTTGTAAAACAAAACAAGCCAGTCAGTCTTACACCTTACCTCCCACCTTACCTCATACCTTACCTCATACCTTACCTCCCACCTTACCTCATACCTTACCTCCCACCTTACCTCATACCTTACCTCCCACCTTACCTCATACCTTACCTCCCACCTTACCTCATACCTTACCTCCCACCTTACCTCATACCTTACCTCCCACCTTACCTCATACCTTACCTCCCACCTTACCTCATACCTTACCTCATACCTTACCTCCCACCTTACCTCATACCTTACCTCCCACCTTACCTCATACCTTACCTCCCACCTTACCTCATACCTTACCTCATACCTTACCTCACACCTTACCTCATACCTTACCCCCCACCTTACCTCATACCTTACCTCCCACCTTACCTCATACCTTACCTCACACCTTACCTCATACCTTACCTCATACCTTACCTCCCTCCTTACCTCATACCTTACCTCATACCTTACCTCCCTCCTTACCTCATACCTTACCCCCCCATTACCTCCCACCTTTACTCATACCTTACCTCACACCTTACCTCCCACCTTACCTCACACCTTACCTCATACCTTACCTCATACCTTACCTCATACCTTACCTCATACCTTACCTCCCACCTTACCTCATACCTTACCTCCCACCTTACCTCATACTTTACCTCCCACCTTACCTCATACCTTACCTCCCACCTTACCTCATACCTTACCTCATACCTTACCTCATACCTTACCTCACACCTTGCCTCATACCTTACCTCCCACCTTACCTCATACCTTACCTCATATCTTACCTCCCACCTTACCTCATACCTTACCTCACACCTTACTTCACACCTTACCTCATACCTTACCTCACACCTTTTTCCTACTTTACCTCCCACCTTACCTCATACCTTACCTCCCACCTTACCTCATACCTTACCTCATACCTTACCTCACACCTTACCTCATACCTTACCTCACACCTTTCTCCTACTTTAACTTCCACCTTACCTCCCACCTTACCTCATACCTTACCTCACACCTTTCCTCCTACTTTACCTCATACCTTACCTCTCACCTTACCCTATATCTTACCTCACACCTTTTCTCCTACTTTACCTCCCACCTTACCTCACACCTTTTCTCATACCTTACCTCACACCTTTCTCCTACTTTACCTCACACCTTACCTCACACCTTATCTCCCACCTCACACCTTATCTCCCACCTCCCACCTTACCTCACACCTTACCTCACTTCTTTACCTCACTCCTTACCTACCAAACACACTGGAAGAGACAGAAAAAGAGACATCAAAGCGTCTCTCATGATTGTTCTGAGTGTTTGTCTAACCCTGTTGTGTTGTTGTTCCGTCCAGGCACCTCTGCCCAGGGCAACCCCCTCCTGGCCTCCCTGCCTGTCCCGGGACGGCCCCTGCACCCCCACCTCGACCTCAAGCACTTCCTGCCCTTCAGGCTCAATGGATCGTCCCCCCTCAGCCTCTTCCCTAACTTCAGCACGGTGAGTCACACAGCACGGCATGGCACATCAACAGCACGGCATGGCATCATCATATCTACGTAACTACCACACTGCTAGTGTGAACTCAAAATACCTTTTTGTCTGTAAAATATCCTGTTATTTTCATGAGCTTAAGATGTCTGAAAAAAATAGGCTACTCAAAGTGCCTGATGCCATTACCTTAAATTCTAATATATCTGTTAGTATTATAGAGCCACGCCCACCTACACTACTGTTCAAAAGTTTAGGGGTACAGAGGCCCATTATCCGCAACCATCATTCCTGTCTTCCAATGCCACGTTGTGTTAGCTAATCCAAGTTTATCATTTTAAAAGGCTAATTGATCATTAGAAAACCCTTTTGCAATTATGTTAGCACAGCTGAAAACTGTTGTTCTGATTAATGACAACTTACTGTCTACATCCATTCCCAATTTGCCTGTATAGTGTACAGTTGAAGTCGGAAGTTTACATACACCTTAGCCAAATACATTTAAACTCAGTTTTTCACAATTCCTGACATTTAACCCTCGTAAAAATGTGCTGTCTTAGGTCAGTTAGGATCACCACTTTATTTTAAGAATGTGAAATGTCAGAATAATAGTAGAGAGAATGATTTAGTTCAGCTTTTATTTCTTTCATCACATTCCCAGTGGGTCAGAAGTTTACATACACTCAATTAGTATTTGGTAGCATTGCCTTTAAATTGTTTAACCTGGGTCAAACGTTCCAGGTAGCCTTCCACCAGCTTCCCACAATAAGTTGGGTGAATTTTGGCCCATTCCTCCTGACAGAGCTGGTGTAACTGAGTCAGGTTTGTAGGCCTCCTTGCTCGCACACGCTTTTTCAGTTCTGCCCACAAATGTTCTATAGGATTGAGGTCAGGGCTTTGTGATGGCCACTCCAACTTTGTTGTCCTTAAGCCATATTGCCACAACTTTGGTAGTATGCTTGGGGTCATTGTCCATTTGGAATGATGTCTTGAGATGTTGCTTCAATATATCCACATAATTTTCCTCCCTCATGATGCCATCTATTTTGTGAAGTGCACCAGCCCCTCCTGCAGCAAAGTACCCCCACAACATGATGCTGCCACCCCCGTCTTTCACGGTTGGGATGGTGTTCTTCGGCTTGCAAGCCTCTCCTTTAAACATAACGATGGTCATTATGGCCAAACAGTTATATTTTTGTTTCATCAGACCAGAGGACATTTCTCCAAAAAGTACGATCCTTGTCCCCATGTGCAGTTTCAAACCGTAGTCCGGCTTTTTTATGGCAGTTTTGGAGCAGTGGCTTCTTCCTTGCTGAGCGGCCTTTCAGGTTATGTCGACATAGGACTTGTTTTACTGTGGACATAGATACTTTTGTACCTGTTTTCTCCAGCATCTTCACAAAGTCCTTTGCTGTTGTTCTGGGATTGATTTGCACTTTTCGCACCAAACTAGGAGACAGAACGTGTATCCTTCCTGAGTGGTATGACGGTTGCGTGGTCCCATGGTGTTTATACTTGCGTACTATTGTTTGTACAGATGAGCATGGTACCTTCAGGCATTTGGAAATTTCTCCCAGGTATGAACCAGACTTGCGGAGGTCTACAATTATTTTTCTGAGGTCTTGACTGATTTATTTTGATTTTCCATGATGTAAAGCAAAGAGGCACTGAGTTTTATTGTAGGCCTTGAAATACTTCCACAGGTAAACCTCCAATTGACTCAAATGATGTCAATTAGCTGATCAGAAGCTTCTAAAGCCATGACATAATTTTCTGGAATTTTCCAAGCTGTTTAAAGGCACAGTCAACTTAGTGTATGTACACTTCTGACCCACTGGAATTGTGATACAGTGAATTATAAGTGAAATAATCTGTCTGTAAACAATTGTTGGAAAAATGACTTGTGTCATGCACAAAGTAGATGTCCTAACCAACTTGCCAAAACTATAGTTTGTTAACAAGAAATGTGTGGAGTGTTTGAAAAACGAGTTTTAATGATTACAACATAAGTGTATGTAAACCTCCGACTTCAACTGTATGTGTTTCAATTTCTTTGGTCCTTCGTTTACAGTGTGTGGACAGTGTGTGTGTGTGTTCACCCCCTTTTCCCCTCTGTGTGAAGCCCTCTCAAGTTCCACCAACTCTAAATGAAACATATGCCTCTTCAGTCTTCTCCAGCCTGCACTTTACACTCTTTCAAAAAGACTGAGAAAAGGAGGATGAGAGGCAGAGGTGAGCCACAGAGATCTGTGGTGCTGATTCACACAGTGGAGGGATGGATGGGGAGCATGGGGAGAGGTGGAGGGTCTAGGAGCGTGTATGTGTCCTGTATCAGATGGTGGTCTGGGAGCGTGCGCGTGTCTTGGAGAGGATGGTGGTCAGGGAGCGTGCGCGTGTCTTGGAGAGGATGGTGGTCTGGGAGCGTGCGCGTGTCTTGGAGAGGATGGTGGTCTGGGAGCGTGCGCGTGTCTTGGAGAGGATGGTGGTCTGGGAGCGTGCGCGTGTCTTGGAGAGGATGGTGGTCAGGGAGCGTGCGCGTGTCTTGGAGAGGATGGTGGTCAGGGAGCGTGCGCGTGTCTTGGAGCGGATGGTGGTCTGGGAGCGTGCGCGTGTCTTGGAGTGGATGGTGGTCTGGGAGCGTGCACGTGTCTTGGAGCGGATGGTGGTCTGGGAGCGTGCACGTGTCTTGGAGCGGATGGTGGTCTGGGAGCGTGCGCGTGTCTTGGAGCGGATGGTTGTCTGGGAGCGTGCACATGTCCTGCATCTGATGGCCGTCTGGGAGCGTGCACGTGTCTAACCCTGCCTAGCCAATCACAAAGCCAGGGAATAAACTAGCCAACCAGTCAGAGCAGCAGTATTAGTAGTAGTAACCGCTGCATTATTCATACATGTGCCTTCCAGCACAGAGAAAAACATACCACAAGAAAACGACAGTATCACCTCACTATGAAGTCATCTGTGAACCACTACTTCTCTAGCATACAGCTAGCAGATGTGCTACATAGCCTTTCGCTTGCCACCAACTCCCTAGAATTCAACCAGCCTTCAAGAGTTAATAACAGCAAATAACGCCCACCTGAGAGTTCTGGCACAGAATAATTAGCCTACAGCGGCTATGTGACCTAGCTAATATGACACACAGCAGACCAATACAGCTATGGCATTAATCACTAGGACCCTTCGCCCTCTTCCAGTCTCACCTTTCCTCTTTCCTAGGCTATGTCCTAAATGGCACCCTATTCCCAGTTTAGTGCACTACCGACCCTGGTCAAAAGTAGTGCGCTACATAGGGAATAGAGTGGCATTTGGGACTCAGCCCGAGTCTCAATGGTGACATTCATGTTCTCTGGGGCCCGTTGAGGCAGAGGCACACTTTGTTTCGGGGTGTGTGCAGGGGGAAGATGAATGCACCTGTCTCACGAGCTAAATAGACCTCAGTCTCCCCCTGCACCTCCCCTGCACTTCAATCATCGTTTCAGCTGCGGCCCGCCGTGAGATCGCTCCTTTCTGCAGAGGGGGGCGAGGGAGAGAGGAAGAGGGCCGGACAATTGGTGCATTTATACCGGCATGTTCAGGATGGCTGCGGGCGAACAATGGCCACATTCTCTCAGCTCCCTAAAACAAATAGTTGTGTGCGGCGCACCTTGTGAAGGTGGCCAGAGGGCACAGTCTAGAGGAGCTCTGTTTCCATGACACAGTTCTGGCTTCGGAAGGGAAAGGTTAGTTCCTCCCCGAGGTTGCAGCACTGCACCGCGTTGTTTAAGGAGCCAGAATAGAGCGGCGTAGGGTTACCCTTGAGGGAACAGCAGGCAAGCAGTGTTGCACAGGATGAGGGCTGTAAGACCGGTGCGTTTAAGGTTGTTTCTATTCCACACCCCACCACACCTGGCCTTTGAAAACAGATCATTTAGAGTCAACACAGAAACAGAGCTGTTTCCTTTGAGTGTGTGTGTGTGTGTGTGTGTGTGTGTGTGTGTGTGTGTGTGTGTGTGTGTGTGTGTGTGTGTGTGTGTGTGTGTGTGTGTGTGTGTGTGTGTGTGTGTGTGTGTGTGTGTGTGTGTGTGTGTGTGTGTGTGTGTGTGTGTGTGTGTATTGAGGGGCAGCCATTGTTTAGTGTTGTGTATCAGACAATAGCCAGTGCCATCCACACACTCAGTGATGCCAGGGAAGACATATGTCTGGTTACACTGAGTGTAACATGACTTGCCCAGCACATTGTTCCAACCCAGCCCTCCACAGCCACCCCCCACCTCCCCCTCTGTCTCTGAGGAGAGGGCAGCGCGGGGCGAGCCAGATGCCAGGCTGGGGAAGGATCCAGGGTGATTGTTATATTTGATACCGTGCTGATGAGGGCCACACTGAAATCAGCTGTCATCGTGCGATCCAGCCATTCTAATCAAGCCCAGAGCAGTCATCCTGGCTCTGGCCTCACACCCCCTATCAGCTGAAATGGTGAGAGAATATCTTCCCTCCTTCAGGAATCTCTGAAGTCTTTAGGCACGTAGACAGTAAAACTCATGTGACATATCGTATATATTGTCTGCCCAAAGTCCCTTTCTCTAACTACTTCCCACTATACTGCCCTGGATCAGAGCTCGCATGTCATTGTATCCTCAGGCTGATTTGAGTTGTATCTCCAATTCTCCATGCAGTTTTGTTGTGGTCAAACCCAGTGTATTTATAGGAGTATCAGGGGTCAGAGGTCCCAGATGGAGTGATAGTTTTAACCCCTGGTCTCCTGTCTGTCCTGCAGATGGACCCGGTGCAGAAGGCGGTGATCAACCACACGTTTGGCGTCCCTCAGCCACTCAAGAAGAAACAGAACATCTCCTGTAACATCTGTCACCTGCGCTTCAACTCCACGGTAAAGAGAGTGCTGTGTGTGTGTGTGTGTGTGTGTGTGTGTGTGTGTGTGTGTGTGTGTGTGTGTGTGTGTGTGTGTGTGTGTGTGTGTGTGTGTGTGTGTGTGTGTGTGTGTGTGTGTGTGTGTGTGTGTGTGTCTGCATGACTGCGAGAGGGAGGGAGAGAAAAGAGAGAGCGAGGAAGGGAGAAGGAAATTGAGTTGCAGACTGTAGTTGGTAGATTTGACAGTTAGAATAAATACAGATTTCTTTGTTCCTTCCTTCTATCTTCTTTAATGTTTTAAGAAAGAAAAGCCGTTCCAAATTACCTGAGTCCTCACTGACTCACAGCAGCTTATCTTTGGCGGCTGATAGGGAGTCCAGTCGGACTCTGAGCGTGCATGCGTGTGTTTGTGTGTGTGCATCCACGCGCTCGTGAGTGTGTGCATGTGTGTTCCTCTGTGTGAAATGTTCTCATTATTAAATCGTAAGGTATTCATTTGTTTTTCTGTATATCTGGTTTGTGTGCGTGTGTGTGTGTGTGTGTGTGTGTGTGTGTGTGTGTGTGTGTGTGTGTGTGTGTGTGTGTGTGTGTGTGTGTGTGTGTGTGTGTGTGTGTGTGTGTGTGTGTGTGTGTGTGTGTGTAATGCGGTAGCTTGTTTTGGTGTGAGGGATTAGACAGCAGGGAAAGCTTCCATTTATCAGCAAAGAACAGAAACAATCACGAGCCCAGGCAGGAGCCCACATTCTCAACTCCTCTTTTGATTTCTCCCATTCCTGCCACCTCAAACACACACACACACATACACACACACACACACACACACACACACACACACACACACACACACACACACACACACACACACACACACACACACACACACACACACACACAGTCACATAAACAAACAACCAATCAAATGGAATGTCTTAAGAAACACACAAACACCTAAGAGTTGGGCAAAGGCTGATTTAAAATCAAATAACAAAACTCTCTCTTTCTCCCTGCCCCTCTCTCTCACACATACACACAGAGGAACACACAAATACTGTTTCACACACACACACACACACACACACACACATCCTCTTGAGACTTGATCTTCAAAGAGGAGCAGAGACACAGAAGAGGGTGAGCTGAGGCTGAGGGGGAAAGGGAAGCGGAGTAGACAGTGGCAGGTGTTCTCCCCAGGCTTCACACGGTAGAGCAAATCCCATTCCCACCCTCCCTCCGCACAGCGCCAGCTACAGTTGGAGAGAGGTGTCAGGTCTGGGGGTTTGAGGGGGGATGACAAGACAGGGGGACACTGAGCTTTAAACAGTCTATTAAAGGGAGGAGGAAAACTTCCTCAGTCAAACTGTAAATAAACTTCAAATGGAAAATGAGGAGATCTCTATATAAGTATTTATTTACAGTATATTGTATACTGTTTATTGTTAGATATTGTTTATTAGCTCCACGCTCTGTCATGTTTATTTGAAAATATAAAGAATATTTGTTAACGTACATTCGATGTAGCACATGGAATAGTCAGACAGTGATCTAGGCAGAGGCCTTATATAGAGGGCGTGTAATAATAAGAATGTATTCAACTTCTATAGCGCTTTTCATTACAGAAAGAGTCTCAAAGCCTGCATTCATGTCTGGTAGTGTGACGTGACAGTCAGTGCCTTTAAAATGCTAAGTGCTCATGCTAATGTTCATTTCACACTCCCTGTGTCTCCCTGTCTCTCCGTGTGTCTCGTACTGTATGGCTCGGAGTTGGACTGGAGAACGGAGAACGTACGGGGGCTGAAAGAGAGCAGAGCTGATTTGTCACAGCACAATAATCTCATAAGCATTTTCACGGCCGATCAGTCAGACGACATGGTGAAATATTATAGTCCAAGTAGTGTTTATAGAAGTGTTGATGGCTGCTGTTGGTTTATTTATAGCCAGAGCTCCCGACACAGAACAGTATGTACATCATTTGGTTTGTTAATACTGTACACAGTGGACATATTCAACTGCATATAGCCATAGACATGGTTCTGATGGATCTGATCTGTCTTGGTTTTTACTTTCACCCACATTGCTTTGTTGTCATATGAGGTGTGTGTGTGTGTGTGTGTGTGTGTGTGTGTGTGTGTGTGTGTGTGTGTGTGTGTGTGTGTGTGTGTGTGTGTGTGTGTGTGTGTGTGTGTGTGTGTGTGTGTGCGTGTGTGTGTGTGTGTGTGTGTGTGTGTGGTACCATGGCTATTAAGGTTATTATGGAGGCTGAGGCAGTTGAGAGAAGATACAAAACCAAAAGAAGCATCCGTGTGTTG